>NC_042969.1:32451037-32493537 GCF_901001165.1 Salmo trutta | reverse complement strand
GCAGAGCCTGGTAAGAGATGGCAGAGCCTGGTAAGAGATGGCAGAGCCTGACAGTAGATGGCAGAGCCTGGTAAGAGATGGCAGAGCCTGGTAAGAGATGGCAGAGCCTGACAGTAGATAGAAGTCATTACTATCTGCCTCCTGACTGACTGCTGTATGCCATTACAATATTACAGTATGCGCCTCAAATGCCACCCTATTCCCTTTTTAGCACGCTCATTTTGACCAGAACCCATAGGGCTTGGGTCAAAAGTAGTGCACTATATAGGGAATAGGGTGCAAGTTCAGACGCAAGCACAGCCATTATAAAATACTGGTAATTGAAGGAAGTGGGCTTCTCATAACTAGGCCTGTTCATGAAGCACTGTGCGGGGAGTCTTACCATCAGTGGCGTCATTCAATATTTTTACGATGGTTATACCAACTGGGCACAGACGTCAGTACAACATCTAGTTTTGATTTACATTTGGTTGAGTTGTCAACCAACGTGAATAATTTTAAAAAACAAGTTAGATTCCCATTACGTGGATGACTTTTTGCAAAATCCAATCAGTTTCTCATGTTTGTTTCATCTGTCGGTGCTACAAAGCAACATTTGGTGTTATATGAAGCTTTACCGCTTGCTCTGCAATATAAGTAGTATTTTACAATGTATTGTTGAACATGATATACTCATATCAAAGTTCCAGTGTGGGATCTCCCCTACTTTTATAGTTATAGCCTATTTAATACAGATAAATGGGCACAGTAGGCAATGTAACCAATCACAGCCCTCCCTTTACTTGTATCATTGCACATCCTGCAAATCACCAGCAGAGAGCGACCATTTTAAATCAATCATCACATTCACTCTGTTGGTAATGTTTACAAATTGGATCATACACTGTATACGTACCCTGACAGTGGTGCGGCTGTCAAACGTAAAGGACTTGATCTGACCATTCTCCAGGAACACCTTCAGCACATTTGGTATGAGTAGCAAAGAGTCGTCCTTTAGCATTGTCTGTGAGAGAGAGGGAGAGATGCAGAGATAGAGGGTGGGAGAGAAAGAGGGTGGAGAAAAAAGAGAGCAAATGTAAAACCTTAGTGCCTCTTCTAGCAGTTAGACAGAGGTAAGATGAGGTATCTGAGAAAGTACTTAAATGGTTAATATCCTACATCAACATGGTACAGTACATCTAATCAACCCCAGAGTAGGGGATCAGGGCTATAATTAAATGAAGTCGGAACTCCGGAACTGTGGAATGTGCAGAGAGAAGTACATTCCATCTAAAAGCAGTTCAGAAGGGAACAGGCTGGAGCTTTCAGAGTTCCATGGAGGAGCAATACCTTCATTGAACCGGGGCAGCCTGAATAGGGACACAACTCAGCTTTAGGACTCCTGCCTGGATATATTGTGCTGTGATTAAAGAACAGCTCATTACATTTCCTCAATGCATCAATTTAATATGCATGTGCCAGTGCTGCAAGTACAATTGGAAGCTAGCTGGCTGAATAGACTATAAAGTGTGATGGTTGCGTAGGCCAGGGAGACCTGCAGGAGGCCTGAGGATGACTGCTGCAGGAGGCCTGATGACTCAAGGTTATTCTGCTTTTATCAGCCACTCATCAGAAAAGGTTTCCTCTGCCGGAGTTGATTTCAGTTCAGGTAGGGGGTCAGGGCGTGACAGATATTCACTCTCTCCAGAGATGGTGTCATCAGGAGGGTAAATGAGGGAAGTAGAGAGAGTTGGTCACTCAAAGCCCTCGTTATTCACTACCGTTCAAAAGTTTGGGGTCACTTAGAAATGTCTTTGTTTTGAAAGATTTTTTTTTTTTTGTCCATTAAAATAACATCAAATTGATCAGGAATACAGTGTAGACATTGTTAATGTTGTAAATGACTATTGTAGCTGGAAACGGCTGATTTTTAATGTGATATCTGCATAGGTGAAAAGAGGCCCATTATCAGCAACCATCACTCCTGTGTTCCAATGGCACGCTGTGTTAGCTAATCCGAACACCAGTCTCAACGTCAACAGTTTAGAGGCGACTCCGGAATGCTGGCCTTCTAGGCAGAGTTGCAAAGAAAAAGCCATATCTCAGACTGGCCAAGATCAAGATCGGCAAAAGAACACAGACACAGGACAGAAGAACTCTGCCTAGAAGGCCAGCATCCCGGAGTCGCCTCTTCATTGTTGACGTTGAGACTGGTGTTTTGTGGGTACAATTTAATGAAGCTGCCAGTTGAGGACTTGTGAGGCATCTGATTCTCAAACTAGACACTTTAATGTACTTGTCCTCTTGCTCAGTTGTGCACCGGGGCCTCCCACTCCTCTTTCTATTCAGCTTAGAGCCAGTTTGCGCTGTTCTGTGAAGGGAGTAGTACACAGCGTTATGCGAGATCTTCAGTTTCTTGGCAATTTCTCGCATGGAACAGCCTTCATTTCTCAGAATAAGAATAGACTAACGAGTTTCAGAAGAAAGTTCTTTGTTTCTGGCCATTTTGAGCCTGTAATCGAACCCACAAATGCTGATGCTCCAGATACTCAACTAGTCTAAAGAAGGCCAGTTTTATTGCTTCTTTAATCAGAACAATAGTTTTCAGCTGTGCTAACATAATTGCAAAAGGGGTTTCTAGTGATTTAATTAGCCTTTTAAAAGGATAAACTTGGATTAGGTTACACAACGTGCCATTGGAACACAGGAGTGATGGTTGCTGATAATGGGCCTCTGTACGCCTATGCAGATATCACATTAAAAATCAGCCGTTTCCAGCTACAATAGTCATTTGCAACATTAACAATGTCTACACTGTATTTCTGATCAATTTGATGTTATTTTAATGGACCAAAAATGTGCTTTTCTTTCAAAACAAGGACATTTCTAAGTGACTCCAAACTTTTGAACGGTAGTGTACATACACTCACAAGTACACCACGTGCATCCACTGCTGGTCAGAAAATCACTTTGTGAACTGACAGAGGGACAGTGAAAGAGAGAAGAGAGAGGGGAATGGGGAAGATGGACAGTGTAGCCCCTCAGAGGTTGGTAGCCTTGTGGTTAGGAGCGTTGGGCCAGTAACCGAAGGTGCAATGCACTTAACCTTAATTGCTTCTGTATGTCGCTCTGGATAACAACGTCTGCTAAATGACCTAAATGTAATAATATTGAACAACTACTATATCTGATGAGAGGTAATGAAATGATTCCTTCAGTAAATTGGAGCATCATTTAGAACAGACTGACGTCACTACAGATGTATCCACATAAGATGTCAGCCTTGTAAGTAAGCATTTCATGGTAAGGTCTACATGTGTTGTATTCAGAGCATGTGACAAGTAAAGTTTGATAGATTTTACAGAGGAGCTAACGGGAGAATTACTGGCTCGTGGTCTTTCATTGCCAGGAAAGCAAGCATCCCCTCAGGCATGACACACACACACACACACACACACACACACACACACACACACACACACACACACACACACACACACACACACACACACAGCAGCCAGGGGGCTAAGGGGATTGATAACACCCATGATAATACCATAGATTTCCCCTGTAGCCTGGATTAGACTGCATGTAGACCCCTGGGATACAGATACAGGGAGAGAGAGATGGTCCTCCTCCCCTGGGTGGAGGCCTGATACAGGGAGAGAGAGATGGTCCTCCTCCCCTGGGTGGAGGCCTGATACAGGGAGAGAGAGATGGTCCTCCTCCCCTGGGTGGAGGCCTGATACAGGGAGAGAGAGATGGTCCTCCTTCCCTGGGTGGAGGCCTGATACAGGGAGAGAGAGATGGTCCTCCTCCCCTGGGTGGAGGCCTGATACAGGGAGAGAGAGATGGTCCAACTCTCCTGGGTGGAGGCCTGATACAGGGAGAGAGAGATGGTCCAACTCTCCTGGGTGGAGGCCTGATACACGGAGAGAGAGATGGTCCAACTCCCCTGGGGGTACGGAGGATAAATGAATAAATATGTGTAATGACAGCGGTGAACCTTTTCTCTTCCCCAGTCTCTACCTCTCAATCTGTCTCTGACCACCCCCCTTTCTCTCTCTCTTTCTGCTTGAATTAAGTTCAGTTAATCATATGGTATATCAAAGATATAAGGTGCGTAGAAATCCGAAGAGGGTGGCCAGCAGAGATAGGTAGGAGGGGCTGAGGGAAGTTGAGGGTTGGGATGTGGAATTGGAGACAAGTGGGAGTGGAGTTGCTAGGCGGAGATAGAATGACTGTCAAAGAGAAAAGGGAAAAAAATGTAAAAACAAAACAAAAAGTACATTTGAATGACACTGAGAGGCAGCGTTGTTACAGCAAAGGAGGGAGGTGAGGGGACGTGGAGGCAGGGGGAGGGAGATGAGGGGAGCTGGAGGCAGGGGGAGGGAGGTGAGGGGAGCTGGAGGCAGGGGGAGGGAGGTGAGGGGAGCTGGAGGCAGGGGGAGGGAGGTGAGGGGACTACATCTACTATGGATGTGTCCCAAATACTATGTACGGAATAGGGGCCAATAGAGAACTATGTAGGGAATAGGGGCCAATAGAGAACTATGTAGGGAATAGGAGCCAATAGAGAACTATGTAGGGAATAGGGGCCAATAGAGAACTATGTAGGGAATAGGAGCCAATAGAGAACTATGTAGGGAATAGGAGCCAATAGAGAACTATGTAGAGAATAGGAGCCAATAGAGAACTATGTAGGGAATAGGAGCCAATAGAGAACTATGTAGAGAATAGGAGCCAATAGAGAACTATGTAGAGAATAGGAGCCAATAGAGAACTATGTAGGGAATAGGAGTCAATAGTGAACTATGTAGGGAATAGGAGCCAATAGAGAACTATGTAGGGAATAGGAGCCAATAGAGAACTATGGAGGGAATAGGAGCCAATAGAGGACTATGTAGGGAATAGGAGCCAATAGAGAACTATGTAGAGAATAGGAGCCAATAGAGAACTATGTAGGGAATAGGAGCCAATAGAGAACTATGTAGGGAATAGGGGCCAATAGAGAACTATGTAGGGAATAGGAGCCAATAGAGAACTATGTAGGGAATAGGAGCCAATAGAGAACTATGTAGGGAATAGGAGCCAATAGAGGACTATGTAGAGAATAGGAGCCAATAGGAGACTATGTAGGGAATAGGAGCCAATAGAGAACTATGTAGGGAATAGGAGCCAATAGGGAACTATGTAGGGAATAGGAGCCAATAGGGAACTATGTAGGGAATAGGAGCCAATAGAGAACTATGTAGGGAATAGGAGCCAATAGAGAACTATGTAGGGAATAGGAGCCAATAGAGAACTATGTAGGGAATAGGAGCCAATAGAGAACTATGGAGGGAATAGGAGCCAATAGAGAACTATGTAGGGAATAGGAGCCAATAGAGAACTATGTAGGGAATAGGAGCCAATAGAGAACTATGTAGGGAATAGGAGCCAATAGAGAACTATGTAGGGAATAGGGGCCAATAGAGAACTATGTAGGGAATAGGAGCCAATAGAGAACTATGTAGGGAATAGGAGCCAATAGAGAACTATGTAGAGAATAGGAGCCAATAGAGAACTATGTAGGGAATAGGAGCCAATAGAGAACTATGTAGGGAATAGGGGCCAATAGAGAACTATGTAGGGAATAGGAGCTAATAGAGAACTATGTAGGGAATAGGAGCCAATAGAGAACTATGGAGGGAATAGGAGCCAATAGAGAACTATGTAGAGAATAGGAGCCAATAGAGAACTATGTAGGGAATAGGAGCCAATAGAGAACTATGTAGGGAATAGGGGCCAATAGAGAACTATGTAGAGAATAGGAGCCAATAGAGAACTATGTAGGGAATAGGAGCCAATAGAGAACTATGTAGGGAATAGGAGCCAATAGAGAACTATGTAGGGAATAGGAGCCAATAGAGAACTATGTAGGGAATAGGAGTCAATAGAGAACTATGTAGGGAATAGGAGCCAATAGAGAACTATGTAGGGAATAGGAGCCAATAGAGAACTATGTAGGGAATAGGAGCCAATAGAGAACTATGTAGGGAATAGGAGCCAATAGAGAACTATGTAGGGAATAGGAGCCAATAGAGAACTATGTAGGGAATAGGAGCCAATAGGGAACTATGAAGGGAATAGGAGCCAATAGAGCACTATGAAGGAAATAGGGTGCCATTTGGGACAGAGCACTTGTGGCTCTAATAACGCTCCATTTCTCTATGGCTGCATCCAAAACAGAGCCCATATATAGTTCACTGTTTTTGACAGGAGCCAATTGGGTTCTATGTAGGAAATAGGGTGTCATTTTGGAGGCAGACCCTGCACTGCTCTGCTCCATGCTCGGCTCACACAGCACAACCTGTTATGCTAAATTCAACCTTTATTTCTGCCACCATCACCCTCCTCGGGTCTTAGAGAGAAGCCACGGTGGACTAGGAGGAATTCTAATCTACACCCTTTTTGGTTCCAGGTAGAACCCTTTTGGAAAAGGTTTTATATGGAACCCAAAAGGGTTCTACCTGGAACCAAAAGGGTTAACCTCTTAGGGCTAGGGGGCAGTGTTCGGAAGTTTAGATAAATGACGTGCCCAAAGTAAACTGCCTATTATCAGGCCCAGAAGCTAGGATATGCATAAAATGGAAGCATTTGATAGAAAACACTCTGAAGTTTCTTAAACTGTTAAAATAATGCCTGTGAATATAACAGAACTGATATTGCAGGTGAAAACCCGAGGAAAATCCATTCCTAATTTTCTTTTGAGGTCACTGTCCATTTCAACTCTTGTCTATGGGATATACAAATAAATAGCTTCCAGATTGCAGTTCCTATGGCTTCCACTAGATGTCAACAGTCTTTAGAAAGGGTTTCAGGCTTGTTTTTTAAAAATGAATCAGTAGTTGTAGTTTTTCAAGGCGGCTCTCATTTTGACTGTAGTCTTGTGGCGCGCGTGGATGAGGGCGCACACCTCGTTATTTATCTCCGGTATTGAACATACTACATTCCGTCTTAAATTTGATCATTTATTTACATATTAGGGTACCTGAGGATTGATTAGAAAAGTTGTTTGACTTGTTTGGACGAAGTTTATTGGTAACTTTTGGGATTCCTTTGTATGCATGTTGAACTAGTGGAACGGGTAGATTACTGAATCAAACACGCCAACTAAACTTACTTTTTTGGGATATAAAGAAGGACTTAATCGAACAAAACAACCATTTGTTGTGTAGCCGGGACCCTTGGGATTGCAAACAGAGGAAGATCTTCAAAGGTAAGTGATTTATGTTATCGCTATTTCTGACTTTTGTGACGCCTCTGCTGGTTTGGAAAATGGTTTTAATGCTTTTGTATGTGGTGCGCTGTCGTTAGATAATCGCATGGTATGCTTTCGCCGTAAAGCCTTTTTGAAATCTGACAAAGTGGCCCGGATTAACAAGAAGTTAAGCTTTTAAATGATGTAGGACACTTGTATGTTCATGAATGTTTAATATTACAATTTTGTCATTTGAATTTGGCGCGCTCCAGCTCACCGGATGTTGTCGATTTTGATCCCAATAACGGGATCCGTGAGGGGGCAGTTAAAAAAAAATTAAGAAAATACTTACCAAATAAACTAAATAAAAAAATGTGTACATATGTAGTAACAGCGGGCAACAGCAGTGTACAAAACAAATGGGGGGGGGGGGGGTCAATGTAAATAATCTGGTGGCCATTTGATTAATTGTTCAGCAGTCTTATGGCTTGGGGGTAGAAGCTGTTAACTCTCCCCTTAGCTCCCAGGTAACTCTCCCCTTAGCTCCCAGGTAACTCTCCCCTTAGCTCCCAGGTACCTTTCCCATTAGCACCCAAGTAACTCTCCCAGGTAACTCTCCCATTAGCTCCCAAGTAACTCTCCCCAGTATCTCTCCCATTAACTCCCAAGTAACTCTCCCCAGTATCTCTCCCATTAACTCCCAAGTAACTCTCCCCAGTAACTCTCCCTTTAGCTCCCAAGTAACTCTCCCCAGTATCTCTCCCATTAACTCCCAAGTAAATCTCCCCAGTATCTCTCCCTTTAGCTCCCAAGTAACTCTCCCCAGTAACTCTACGCAGTAGAGTACACAGTACAGTAACTTTACTGTTGTGCTTCATCTCTTACAAAAGCTTTCCAGAACTTGCAAACTGCTTTTAATACTGTTCAACATACCTTGTCTCAATTGAAGCTTATCCTCAATACTGACAAAACAAAACTACTGGTGTTTTCTAAAGCAAAAAATAGACCTCTGAACCTTTCACCTATTACTACCTGTCAGGGCAAGGAGATTGAGGTTGTAACCTCATATAAATATCTTGGAATTTTGATTGATGATGGCCTCTCTTTTAAAATGCATATTCAACAACTTACAAAAAAATTGAAGCTGAAATTAGGATTTTATTTTAGGAATAAGGCTTGTTTTTCTTTTGAAGCCAGAAGGAGGCTAGTATCAGCTACATTTATGCCTTTACTAGACTATGGGGATATTTTATATATGAATGCTTCCGCTCAGTGTTTGAGATCAATTGACACCCTTTACCATGGCACTTTGAGATTTATTTTAAACTGCAAAACCCTTACGCACCACTGCACTTTGTATACCAGGGTTGGCTGGCCTTCTCTAGTTACTCGTAGGCTCAGTCACTGGTATACTTTTATTTACAAAGCCATTTTGGGTTTACTACCTTTTTATTTGGGCATTTTTATTGTTCAGAAATGTGGTGGGTACTCTCTTCGTTCGCTGGACTTTATCCTGCTAACTGTTCCAAATGTTCGAACTGAATTTGTTAAAAAGGGCTTTTATGTATTCTGCGCCATCGTCTTGGAACGCCTTACAAAATACTTTTAAACTGGAAGAACATGTCCCGATTGGTATTTTTAAATCACTGATGAATGATCTTGAGACTGATTCCCTGACATGTCAATGTTTTTAATTAGCTGTTTTTGATTTTGTTATATTCTTTGTTAATTCTATGGTTTTTACTAGATTACTTGTAGTTTTTCATGTTGTTTGTCTGTAATTTTTGTCATGACTTGGCGCTGCCTATCTTGGCCAGGACGCTCTTGAAAAAGAGATTTTACATCTCAATGAGCCCTTCCTGGTTAAATAAAGGTTAAATAAATAAAAATAAAAACTCTCCCGTTAGCTCCCAAGTAACTCTCCCCAGTATCTCTCCCGTTAACTCCCAAGTAACTCTCCCCAGTATCTCTCCCATTAACTCCCAAGTAACTCTCCCCAGTATCTCTCCCATTAACTCCCAAGTAACTCTCCCCAGTATCTCTCCCATTAACTCCCAAGTAACTCTCCCCAGTATCTCTCCCATTAACTCCCAAGTAACTCTCCCCAGTATCTCTCCCATTAACTCCCAAGTAACTCTCCCCAGTATCTCTCCCATTAACTCCCAAGTAACTCTCCCCAGTATCTCTCCCATTAACTCCCAAGTAACTCTCCCCAGTATCTCTCCCATTAACTCCCAAGTAACTCTCCCCAGTATCTCTCCCATTAACTCCCAAGTAACTCTCCCCAGTATCTCTCCCATTAACTCCCAAGTAACTCTCCCCAGTATCTCTCCCATTAACTCCCAAGTAACTCTCCCCAGTATCTCTCCCATTAGCTCCCAAGTAACTCTCCCCAGTATCTCTCCCATTAACTCCCAAGTAACTCTCCCCAGTATCTCTCCCGTTAACTCCCAAGTAACTCTCCCCAGTAACTCTCCCATTAGCTCCCAAGTAACTCTCCCCAGTATCTCTCCCATTAACTCCCAAGTAACTCTCCCCAGTATCTCTCCCATTAACTCCCAAGTAACTCTCCCATTAGCTCCCAAGTAACTCTCCCCAGTTATCTCTCCTGTTAGCTCCCTGGTAACTCTCCCGTTAGCTTCCCAGTTATCTTTCCCTTTCACAGAATCAAAGGCTGTGCAACTAAAACCTAATTTGTTATTCATAAATTGCATAACAGCTGTCAATAGGAACAGTGAGAGGTAAACCTGTTGGCTTACCTGTAGAGCCAACCCCTCTGGGGTTCGAGAAGAGGACTCAGTCTGCATCCCAAATGGCACTCTATTCTCTATATAGTGCACTACTTTTGACCTGGGCCCTATTATAGTGCACTAATTTTGACCAGGGCCCATAGGCCTCTGGTCAGAAGTAGTGCACTATGTAGGGAATAGAGTGTCATTTGGGAGACTTACTCAGAGCTCCGAAGCAGTAGGGAGAGGACCTTCACAGCCAAGCAGGGACTTTACATCTCAGCTCTCAGCCAGCCTAACACTGTAACACTGCTGCTGCAGCTGAATTCAAAATGTGCCCAATGTTTAATAAACATCTTAGAAACAGTTTAGAGGTGCAACCTGTGCTCTACCAGAGAGAGGGGACATCGATCTGGAGGAGAACAATTTATAATCAAAAAGCTGCACTGTGTTGGACCCAAGGCTGTTTTGTATGGTGCAGGTAGTCAGCTACCCAAAGAGGAAGAGGATGTTCAACCATGTTTAATCAGCCAGGAGACAGGCCCAGGCCCAGGGTAAAGAGAGAATAAATAGAGAACATTTTAGAGAGAAGTGGAGAAAGAGTGAGTAGTGAGAGAAATACAGTGTGAGAGAGAATTAAAGACTGAGAAAGCAAGAATGACTGAGAGGGAGACAGAAATGGAGAGAGAGAGATAGGAAGAGTATACTTACTGAGTCTGGGTCACTGAAGGACACTTGCTCTGAAAAGCGCACTTTGGGCGGGTTAGTTCTCAGATGGGCCTTCTTAGCTGCACTTATAAAGGCTGACTTAGGTGACTGGAAGAGAGGAGAGGGAAGAGGAGGAGAAACAGGTGAATGGAAGAGAGGAGAGGAAAGAGGAGGAGAAACAGGTGACTGGAAGAGAGGAGAGGAAAGAGGAGGAGAAACAGGTGAATGGAAGAGAGGAAAGAGGAGGAGAAACAGGTGACTGGAAGAGAGGAAAGAGGAGGAGAAACAGGTGACTGGAAGAGAGGAGAGGGAAGAGGAGGAGAAACAGGTGAATGGAAGAGAGGAGAGGAAAGAGGAGGAGAAACAGGTGACTGGAAGAGAGGAGAGGAAAGAGGAGGAGAAACAGGTGACTGGAAGAGAGGAGAGAAAAGAGGAGGAGAAACAGGTGACTGGAAGAGAGGAGAGGAAAGAGGAGGTGAAACAGGTGACTGGAAGAGAGGGGAGGAAAGAGGAGGAGAAACAGGTGACTGGAAGACAGGAGAGGGAAGAGGAGGAGAAACAGGTGACTGGAAGAGAGGAGAGGAAAGAGGAAGAGAAACAGGTGACTGGAAGAGAGGAGAGGAAAGAGGAGGAGAAACAGGTGACTGGAAGAGAGGAGAGGAAAGAGGAGGAGAAACAGGTGACTGGAAGAGAGGAAAGAGGAGGAGAAACAGGTGACTGGAAGAGAAGAGAGGAAAGAGGAGGAGAAACAGGTGACTGGAAGAGAAGAGAGGAAAGAGGAGGAGAAACAGGTGACTGGAAGAGAGGGGAGGAAAGAGGAGGAGAAACAGGTGACTGGAAGAGAGGAAAGGAAAGAGGAGGAGAAACAGGTGACTGGAAGAGAGGAGAGGAAAGAGGAGGAGAAACAGGTGACTGGAAGAGAGGAAAGAGGAGGAGAAACAGGTGACTGGAAGAGAGGAAAGAGGAGGAGAAACAGGTGACTGGAAGAGAGGAGAGGGAAGAGGAGGAGAAACAGGTGAATGGAAGAGAGGAAAGAGGAGGAGAAACAGGTGACTGGAAGAGAGGAGAGGAAAGAGGAGGAGAAACAGGTGAATGGAAGAGAGGAGAGGAAAGAGGAGGAGAAACAGGTGACTGGAAGAGAGGAGAGGAAAGAGGAGGAGAAACAGGTGACTGGAAGAGAGGAGAGGGAAGAGGAGGAGAAACAGGTGAATGGAAGAGAGGAGAGGAAAGAGGAGGAGAAACAGGTGACTGGAAGAGAAGAGAGGAAAGAGGAGGAGAAACAGGTGACTGGAAGAGAAGAGAGGAAAGAGGAGGAGAAACAGGTGACTGGAAGAGAAGAGAGGAAAGAGGAGGAGAAACAGGTGACTGGAAGAGAGGAGAGGAAAGAGGAGGAGAAAAAGGTGCCTGGAAGAGAGGAAAGAGGAGGAGAAACAGGTGACTGGAAGAGAGGAGAGGAAAGAGGAGGAGAAACAGGTGACTGGAAGAGAGGAGAGGAAAGAGGAGGAGAAACAGGTGACTGGAAGAGAGGAGAGGAGAGGAAAGAGGAGGAGAAACAGGTGACTGGAAGAGAAGAGAGGAAAGAGGAGGAGAAACAGGTGACTGGAAGAGAGGAGAGGAAAGAGGAGGAGAAACAAGTGACTGGAAGAGAGGAGAGGAAAGAGGAGGAGAAACAGGTGACTGGAAGAGAAGAGAGGAAAGAGGAGGAGAAACAGGTGACTGGAAGAGAGGAGAGGAAAGAGGAGGAGAAACAGGTGACTGGAAGAGAGGAAAGAGGAGGAGAAACAGGTGACTGGAAGAGAGGAGAGGAAAGAGGAAGAGAAACAGGTGACTGGAAGACAGGAGAGGAAAGAGGAGGAGAAACAGGTGACTGGAAGACAGGAGAGGAAAGAGGAGGAGAAACAGGTGACTGGAAGAGAGGAGAGGAAAGAGGAGGAGAAACAGGTGACTGGAAGAGAGGAAAGAGGGAGAAACAATATCGCAATCTGTCTCCATAGCTTATAAGACATTTAGGGTTTATTCACTGCATTAATAATAAAATTAAACAAATTAGAAAAGTTTTCATTTGATTTTATGCTTTGAAACCATTTAGTTATGTTTGGCAAAAACGTGATGTAGTTAGATGGTTAAATAATTAGGACGTTTTACATTAACATTTAATTACATGCCTGGCTGAGCATGGGTCTGTAATTACAAAGCCAACAAAATAACTGATACGTGTTTGTGCATAAAACAGTGCTTTTGAAACAGACTGTTGACACAAGAAATTCTAGCAGTAGCCATGTAGCCTATAAAGGTGATTTTGTTTAGTAGCACAGCACACTAAAAACATTAGCGTTCTTTGGGAAGAGTGATGGTTCTATGTGGAACCATACAGACCGAAAGAACCCTTTGAGCCCAATGGTTCTTTGCAGTTCAAGGGTTAGTTCCTCTTTTAGTGATAATTAAAATGTACGCAGCGGAGAAAAGTAAAAACACTTTAAAGTATTACCTATGTTTTTTTTTGGGGGGGGGGGGGGGTGTATCTGTATTTTACTTTACTATTTATATTTTTGACAACTTTTACTTCTACTTCACTACATTCCAAAAGAAAATAATATAATTTTTATTCCATACATTTTCCCTGAAAACCAAAAGTACTCATTACATTTTGAATGCTTAGCAGGAATGGTCCAATTCATGGTCCAATTCACACACTTATCAAGAGAACATCCTGGACTCAATAAACACAGAACATCCCCAGTCATCTCTACTGCCTCTGATCTGGTGGACTCACTAAACAGAAAACATCCCCAGTCATCTTTACTGCCTCTGATCTGGTGGACTCACTAAACAGAGAACATCCCCAGTCATCTCTACTGCCTCTCATCTGGTGGACTCACTAAACAGAGAACATCCCCAGTCATCTCTACTGCCTCTGATCTGGTGGGCTCACTAAACAGAGAACATCCCCAGTCATCTCTACTGCCTCTGATCTGGTGGACTCACTAAACAGAGAACATCCCCAGTCATCTCTACTGCCTCTGATCTGGTGGACTCACTAAACAGAGAACATCCCCAGTCATCTCTACGGCCTCTGATCTGGTGGACTCACTAAACAGAGAACATCCCCAGTCATCTCTACTGCCTCTGATCTGGTGGGCTCACTAAACAGAGAACATCCCCAGTCATCTCTACTGCCTCTGATCTGGTGGACTAACTAAACAGAGAACATCCCCAGTCATCTCTACTGCCTCTGATCTGGTGGGCTCACTAAACAGAGAACATCCCCAGTCATCTCTACTGCCTCTGATCCGGTGGACTCACTAAACAGAGAACATCCCCAGTCATCTCTACTGCCTCTGATCTGGTGGGCTCACTAAACAGAGAACATCCCGAGTCATCTCTACTGCCTCTGATCTGGTGGACTCACTAAACAGAGAACATCCCCAGTCATCTCTACTGCCTCTGATCTGGTGGGCTCACTAAACAGAGACCATCCCCAGTCATCTCTACTGCCTCTGATCTGGTGGACTCACTAAACAGAGACCATCCCCGGTCATCTCTACTGCCTCTGATCTGGTGGGCTCACTAAACAGAGACCATCCCCAGTCATCTCTACTGCCTCTGATCTGGTGGACTCACTAAACAGAGAACATCCCCAGTCATCTCTACTGCCTCTGATCTGGTGGACTCACTAAACAGAGAACATCCCCAGTCATCTCTACTGCCTCTGATCTGGTGGACTCACTAAACAGAGAACATCCCCAGTCATCTCTACTGCCTCTGATCTGGTGGACTCACTAAACAGAGAACATCCCGAGTCATCTCTACTGCATCTGATCTGCTGGACTCACTAAACAGAGAACATCCCCAGTCATCTCTACTGCCTCTGATCTGGTGGGCTCACTAAACAGAGACCATCCCAGTCATCTCTACTGCCTCTGATCTGGTGGACTCACTAAACAGAGACCATCCCCGGTCATCTCTACTGCCTCTGATCTGGTGGGCTCACTAAACAGAGACCATCCCCAGTCATCTCTACTGCCTCTGATCTGGTGGACTCACTAAACAGAGAACATCCCCAGTCATCTCTACTCCCTCTGATCTGGTGGGCTCACTAAACAGAGAACATCCCCAGTCATCTCTACGGCCTCTGATCTGGTGGACTCACTAAACAGAGAACATCCCCAGTCATCTCTACTGCCTCTGATCTGGTGGACTCACTAAACAGAGAACATCCCCAGTCATCTCTACTGCCTCTGATCTGGTGGACTCACTAAACAGAGAACATCCCCAGTCATCTCTACGGCCTCTGATCTGGTGGACTCACTAAACAGAGAACATCCCCAGTCATCTCTACTGCCTCTGATCTGGTGGGCTCACTAAACAGAGAACATCCCCAGTCATCTCTACTGCCTCTGATCTGGTGGACTAACTAAACAGAGAACATCCCCAGTCATCTCTACTGCCTCTGATCTGGTGGGCTCACTAAACAGAGAACATCCCCAGTCATCTCTACTGCCTCTGATCTGGTGGACTCACTAAACAGAGAACATCCCCAGTCATCTCTACTGCCTCTGATCTGGTGGGCTCACTAAACAGAGAACATCCCGAGTCATCTCTACTGCCTCTGATCTGGTGGACTCACTAAACAGAGAACATCCCCAGTCATCTCTACTGCCTCTGATCTGGTGGGCTCACTAAACAGAGACCATCCCCAGTCATCTCTACTGCCTCTGATCTGGTGGACTCACTAAACAGAGACCATCCCCGGTCATCTCCACTGCCTCTGATCTGGTGGGCTCACTAAACAGAGACCATCCCCAGTCATCTCTACTGCCTCTGATCTGGTGGACTCACTAAACAGAGAACATCCCCAGTCATCTCTACTCCCTCTGATCTGGTGGGCTCACTAAACAGAGAACATCCCCAGTCATCTCTACGGACTCTGATCTGGTGGACTCACTAAACAGAGAACATCCCCAGTCATCTCTACTGCCTCTGATCTGGTGGACTCACTAAACAGAGAACATCCCCAGTCATCTCTACTGCCTCTGATCTGGTGGACTCACTAAACAGAGAACATCCCCAGTCATCTCTACTGCCTCTGATCTGGTGGACTCACTAAACAGAGAACATCCCGAGTCATCTCTACTGCCTCTGATCTGCTGGACTCACTAAACAGAGAACATCCCCAGTCATCTCTACTGCCTCTGATCTGGTGGGCTCACTAAACAGAGACCATCCCAGTCATCTCTACTGCCTCTGATCTGGTGGACTCACTAAACAGAGACCATCCCCGGTCATCTCTACTGCCTCTGATCTGGTGGGCTCACTAAACAGAGACCATCCCCAGTCATCTCTACTGCCTCTGATCTGGTGGACTCACTAAACAGAGAACATCCCCAGTCATCTCTACTCCCTCTGATCTGGTGGGCTCACTAAACAGAGAACATCCCCAGTCATCTCTACGGCCTCTGATCTGGTGGACTCACTAAACAGAGAACATCCCCAGTCATCTCTACTGCCTCTGATCTGGTGGACTCACTAAACAGAGAACATCCCCAGTCATCTCTACTGCCTCTGATCTGGTGGACTCACTAAACAGAGAACATCCCCAGTCATCTCTACTGCCTCTGATCTGGTGGACTCACTAAACACAAATGCTTTGTTTGTAAATGATGTCTGAGTGTTTGAGTGTGACTCTGGCTATCCGTAAATAACAAAAACAAGAAAATGGTGCCATCTGTTTTGCTTAATATAAGACATTTGAAATGATTTATACTTTTACTTGTGATACTTAAGTATATGTAAAACCAAATACTTTTATGCTTTTACTCAAGTAGTATTTTCCTGGGCGACTTTCACTTTTACTTGAGTCATTTTCTATTATATGAAGTATGACAGTTGGTTCTGAAGTTGGTTCTGAAGTTCTGAAGTATGACAGTTGGTTCTGAAGTTGGTTCTGAAGTTCTGAAGTATGATAGTTGGTTCTGAAGTTGGTTCTGAAGTTGCTTCTGAGGTTCTGAAGTATGGCAGTTGGTTCTGAAGTTGGTTCTGAAGTTCTGAAGTATGACAGTTGGTTCTGAAGTTGGTTCTGAAGTTCTGAAGTATGACAGTTGGGTACTTTTCCACCACTGAAGGTATGAGCAGTGGCTCATTTGAATATTTGGGGGCGTGGTTTGTAAATAGCTCTTTTTGTTCAACTGTGAGTGAGAGAGTCATTCCAGTTTATCTAGTCTGTTGTGTGATGTTAATTCATGTTATATTAAATTATAGCCAGTGAAAGTGTCTTACAAAAGACACAAATGGCTTTCTGAGAATTGTTAATGGAATCCCAGTCTTCAACTTGTCAATAAAACACAACAATAAAACCTATGGAATTGTAACAATATAATATGGCTATTAAACCACGTTAAATCCCTCCATATGGTTCTTTCCATGACATTGAGTGACCAGGTCAAAGTTATAAACCCATATTGACGTCACTTGTTAAATCCACTTCAATCAGTGTAGATGAAGGAGAGGAGACAGGTCAAGAACTGCAACGCTGCTGGGTTTTTCATGCCTACTTCACACAACTGTGGGAACCATTGGAGTCAACATGGGCCAGCATCCCTGTGGAACACTTTTGACATCCTTGTAGAGTCCATGCCCTGACGAAGTAGAGTCCATGCCCTGAGGGCAAAAGGTGGCACATCTCAATATTAGGAAGGTGTTCCTAATGTTTTGTACACTCAGTGTAGAGCATTTCTCCATAAAGGTTCTATAAATAACCATAAAAAGGGTTCTATATCGCCCCCAAAAGGGTTGTAACCATAGCGGAACCCTTTTTTAATGGTTCTTTATAAAGGGTTCTTTAATTAAATGGCCACCGGACTATTTACATTGACCCCCCTCCATTTCTTTTGTACACTGCTGCTGCTCACTGTTTATTATCTGTGCATAGTCACTTCACCCCTACCTACATGTACAAATGACCTCTAACCTGTACCCCCACACAGTGACTCGGTACCGGTACCCCCTGTATATAGCCTCGCTATTGTTATGTTATTGTGTATACTTTTTAAATAATTTTTTACTTTAGTTTATTTGGAAAATATTTTCTTAACTCTTCCTGAAGTGCACTGTTGGTTAAGGGCTTGTAAGTAAGCATTTCATGGTAAGACCTACACTTGTTGTATTCGGTGCATGTGACAAATAAAATTTGATTTGATTTATAGCACCATACAGGTTCCATTTAGAACCTTATGAGCATGGGTCTTCATTGAACCTTAAAAATAAACTTTTCATACAGCACCAAAAAGGGTTCAGCTATGGTCACAAGCCAAATAACCCTTATTTGGCACTATATAGAACCATTTGTTTTTAGTGTGTTTGAAGAGTACTTACTGACAATCACATGACACACAGTAAAAATAGGGAGGGAGAGAATGAAGGAGAGAGATAATGTGGGAAAGAGATAATGATGGAGAGAGAATGAGTGAGAGAGAGAGAGAATGAGAGAGAGAGAATGAGAGGGAGGCAGAGAGAGAGTGGAAGGCAGAGAGAGAGTGGGAGGCAGAGAGAGTGAGGGAGGCACAGAGAGTGAGGGAGGCAGAGAGAGTGAGGGAGGCAGAGAGAGTGAGGGAGACAGAGAGAGTGGAGGCAGAGAGAGAGGGGGCAGAGAGAGAGGGGGCAGAGAGAGAGGGAGGCAGAGAGAGGGAGCGAGAGGGAGAGCAGAGAGAGAGGGAGAGCAGAGAGAACAGGAGAAATGGAGGGATAAAGAGATACAGATAGAGCTTGAGAATGTCAAGGAGACGGTGAGAGAAACGTTGAGCGAGAGCTGTGTATTGTTACCTGGTGAGGCTGCAGCACAGTGAGAACTATGGAGTCTTTGCAGCATCTATAGAGAGGACAGGCAGCAGACATGAGAAGAGAGAGGAGTGTGGAGTGGGTTAGGTAACACTAGAGCTGTGGCTTTGGAAGAAACGGTACTGTTTTTACCTGCTGGACCTCCTCTCTGTTCTCTATGATTCAATGACTCATCTGTCTCATTATGTTTCCATGGAACACATGAGGCTTAGAGACAGACTATTTCCCCATGACTTTAGCCTTCAAACACACAGCACGATCCCCACTGTACTGCTGCTGCTGCTGCATTTACTGCAACTATTCTGCTCTTAATGTGTTGTATGAGCTAAGAACAACATTCCCTCCAAAGCTTCGTCCTGTCCGAGACTCACATCAGGTGTAGGTTATAGTCTCACATCAGGTGTAGGTTATAGTCTCACATCAGGTGTAGGTTATAGTCTCACATCAGGTGTAGGTTATAGTCTCACATCAGGTGTAGGTTATAGTCTCACATCAGGTGTAGGTTATAGTCTCACATCAGGTGTAGGTTATAATCTCACATCAGGTGTAGGTTATAGTCTCACATCAGGTGTAGGTTATAATCTCACATCAGGTGTAGGTTATAGACTCACATCAGGTGTAGGTTATAGACTCGCATCAGGTGTAGGTTATAATCTCACATCAGGTGTAGGTTATAGACTCACATCAGGTGTAGGTTATAGACTCACCTCAGGTGTAGGTTACAGTCTCACATCAGGTGTAGGTTATAGTCTCACATCAGGTGTAGGTTATAGACTCACATCAGGTGTAGGTTATAGACTCACATCAGGTGTAGGTTATAGTCTCACATCAGGTGTAGGTTATAGTCTCACATCAGGTGTAGGTTATAGTCTCACATCAGGTGTAGGTTATAGTCTCACATCAGGTGTAGGTTATAGACTCACATCAGGTGTAGGTTATAGTCTCACATCAGGTGTAGGTTATAATCTCACATCAGGTGTAGGTTATAGTCTCACATCAGGTGTAGGTTATAGACTCACATCAGGTGTAGGTTACAGACTCACATCAGGTGTAGGTTATAGACTCACATCAGGTGTAGGTTATAGTCTCACATCAGGTGTAGGTTATAGTCTCACATCAGGTGTAGGTTATAGTCTCACATCAGGTGTAGGTTATAGACTCACATCAGGTGTAGGTTATAGTCTCACATCAGGTGTAGGTTATAATCTCACATCAGGTGTAGGTTATAGTCTCACATCAGGTGTAGGTTATAGACTCACATCAGGTGTAGGTTATAGTCTCACATCAGGTGTAGGTTATAATCTCACATCAGGTGTAGGTTATAGTCTCACATCAGGTGTAGGTTATAGACTCACATCAGGTGTAGGTTATAGACTCACATCAGGTGTAGGTTATAGACTCACATCAGGTGTAGGTTATAGACTCACATCAGGTGTAAGTTATAATCTCACATCAGGTGTAGGTTATAGACTCACATCAGGTGTAGGTTATAGTCTCACATCAGGTGTAGGTTATAGACTCACATCAGGTGTAGGTTATAGACTCACATCAGGTGTAGGTTATAGACTCACATCAGGTGTAGGTTATAGACTCACATCAGGTGTAGGTTATAGACTCACATCAGGTGTAGGTTATAGTCTCACATCAGGTGTAGGTTATAGACTCACATCAGGTGTAGGTTATAGACTCACATCAGGTGTAGGTTATAATCTCACATCAGGTGTAGGTTATAGTCTCACATCAGGTGTAGGTTATAGACTCACATCAGGTGTAGGTTATAGACTCACATCAGGTGTAAGTTATAATCTCACATCAGGTGTAGGTTATAGACTCACATCAGGTGTAGGTTATAGTCTCACATCAGGTGTAGGTTATAGACTCACATCAGGTGTAGGTTATAGACTCACATCAGGTGTAGGTTATAATCTCACATCAGGTGTAGGTTATAGTCTCACATCAGGTGTAGGTTATAGACTCACATCAGGTGTAGGTTATAGACTCACATCAGGTGTAAGTTATAATCTCACATCAGGTGTAGGTTATAGACTCACATCAGGTGTAGGTTATAGTCTCACATCAAGTGTAGGTTATAGACTCACATCAGGTGTAGGTTATAGACTCACATCAGGTGTAGGTTATAATCTCACATCAGGTGTAGGTTATAGACTCACATCAGGTGTAGGTTATAGTCTCACATCAGGTGTAGGTTATAGACTCACATCAGGTGTAGGTTATAGACTCACATCAGGTGTAGGTTATAGTCTCACATCAGGTGTAGGTTATAGTCTCACATCAGGTGTAGGTTATAGTCTCACATCAGGTGTAGGTTACAGACTCACATCAGGTGTAGGTTATAGACTCACATCAGGTGTAGGTTATAATCTCACATCAGGTGTAGGTTATAGTCTCACATCAGGTGTAGGTTATAATCTCACATCAGGTGTAGGTTATAGACTCACATCAGGTGTAGGTTATAGACTCACATCAGGTGTAGGTTATAGTCTCACATCAGGTGTAGGTTATAATCTCACATCAGGTGTAGGTTATAGACTCACATCAGGTGTAGGTTATAGACTCACATCAGGTGTAGGTTATAGACTCACATCAGGTGTAGATTATAGACGAACAACAATCTAGAGACACATTGCATTGGATTCTTCTCCTCAACTCATTCCTTACACCCCAACCCTCGCTCTACCGTCCTCGCCAAACCATCCACCCCTCGACTTGCCCCATCCTCCCCCCACCAACCTTTGACCTCCCCCACCCCTCGACCTCCCTCCCCCCTCCTCTGTGGTGATATAAAGGATGTTACCTTACAAGGTCTATGACTCTCTCCCGGGAAGCCTCGCTCACAACCTCTTCATTGATGGCCAGGATCTGGTCTCCAGGGAGAAGCTTGCCGATGGACGGGCCGTCTGGGACAGCACACACACACACACACACACACACACACACACACACACACACACACACACACACACACACACACACACACACACACACACACACACACACACACACACACACATACACATACACATACACACACACAATCGCACACACACACGCAGAAGGACACTTAGTCTATGCGTAACAGACGGACACACAGTAGTAGACATCAAACTAACATCACTCACATCGTCTCTCTATCTATCTCTCGCTCTATTGCTCTCGCTCACACACACACAGATCCCTGCCTACCTGCAGAGACAGAGCGTACGATGACTGGTCTCTGGCTGCCTGCTATGAATCCGAAGCCTTGGCTGGGGTGGCGCTGAATGCAGACCTGTCGAGCTGAAGCTGGGCCAGGAGTCAGGCTACCACTGTCCATACCATCCTGGCTCTCTTCTAACATTGCAGTGCTGCACCGGGAACACACACACACACACACACACACACACACACACACACACACACACACACACACACACACACACACACACACACACACACACACGTTTAGATACAAAAATAAATAAGTGTCTATGCGTCTGTGTCTGTGACTCATTATGTTCCCTATGTAGGGTGTATATGAGGTAGGAAATATCCTATGTAGGGTGTATATGAGGTAGGAAAAATCCT
This sequence comes from Salmo trutta, assembly GCF_901001165.1. Classification (NCBI taxonomy): domain Eukaryota; kingdom Metazoa; phylum Chordata; class Actinopteri; order Salmoniformes; family Salmonidae; genus Salmo; species Salmo trutta. The sequence goes on along the minus strand of NC_042969.1, from coordinate 32,471,460 downwards.
ATGTCGGGTGTATATGAGGTAGGAAATATCCTATGTAGGGTGTATATGAGGTAGGAAATATCTTATGTAGGGTGTATATGAGGTAGGAAATATCCTATGTCGGGTGTATATGAGGTAGGAAATATCCTATGTAGGGTGTATATGAGGTAGGAAATATCCTATGTAGGGTGTATATGAGGTAGGAAATATCTTATGTAGGGTGTATATGAGGTAGGAAATATCCTATGTAGGGTGTATATGAGGTAGGAAATGTCCTACGTAGGTTGTATATGGGGTAAGAAATGTCCTATGTAGGGTGTATATGAAGTAGGAAATGTCCTATGTAGGGTGTATATGAAGTAGGAAATGTCCTATGTAGGTTGTATATGGGGTAAGAAATGTCCTATGTAGGGTGTATATGAAGTAGGAAATGTCCTATGTAGGTTGTATATGAAGTAGGAAATGTCCTATGTAGGTTGTATATGGGGTAGGATATATAGGGTGTATATGGGGAAGGAAATATAGGGTGTATATGGGGAAGGAAATGTCCTATTTAGGGTGTAAGTCAAGTACTCCATGTAGAGAGAAATAATGTGTTTGTGTGCCCTACGTAGGGAGGAAGTGTAGCGTACCTGTCACATGTGTTTGTGTGTCCATCCTGGACCTTGGCCATCCCCTGAGAGGAGGGAGGAGCATGGGGTGGGGTCTCACAGCATGGAGCTCGCTCTGATTCTCAGTCATTCACCTGAGAGGAGGGAGGATGGATGGAGAGGGAGAGTAGGGAGAGGGAGAGGGAAGGATGGTGAGAGAAGGATGAAGGGAGGAGGGATGGGGGGTAGGGCATTATATACGAGATGAAGGGGGGAGAAGGAAGGGAGGAGGGAATAACATTACAGATTGACAATAAGAGCGATCAGAACACTGAAGCAAATTCGAATAGAGCCTATAATATTTAATGCACTCTACTTGCTGCAGAGTAAAATACTTAATTGGTATAAGCCAGGGGTATTCAACTCTTAGCCAACGAGGTCCAGAACCTGCTGCTTTTCTGTTCTACCTGATAATTCATTACATCCACCTGGTGTCCCAGGTCTAAATCAGTGCCTGATTAGAGGGGAACAATGGAAAAAAAGCAGTGGAACTGGCTTCGAGGTCCAGAGTTGAGTTTGAGGGGTATACTGTAGGCTATGTTGTTATAAAACCATCATACATTTTCTTTCAAGCACAATTTGTAGTCTGGCCACAGAGCAGCATGGCTTCTACACAGGGGCAAAAATTACTATTGTGATGTTGAAAGATGCAATTTCACAGAACACACAGACTCTGCTTGCGTCCCAAATGGCTCCCTATTCCCATAGGGCTCTGGTCAAAAGTAGTGCACTACATTGGGAATAGGGTGCAATTTGAAACACAACCTCAGTCTCAGTCACAGTCTTCAAAACACACATCTCCAACACATTCAACATACTGTGTTGTAGTTTCTTCCAAAGCTGCTGACTCCAGATATAAAAACCCAGGTGGTAACAGAAGAAGGAGAGTGAAAGAGGACTTGGGGAACAGAGAGATGGAGTGTTTATGTACTGCAGGCCTTATTAAATATATCTTCTGTCAGAAAGCAAAACACTTCAAATCTGTGCAAGGCAGGACAACTGACTGAACCTTGCATCTGGTGGCTCTGGTGATGAAGAGGCAGCTGAAGTCAACAACAGCAGCCAAAGACTGGGCTCATGTCAAACAACACATTCTCATTTCCAGATGCCTGAGTGGGAGTTAGAGGTAGATGGAGAGAGATAGAAAGAGGATACACACAGGTGGAGAGAGATAGAAAGAGGACGCACACAGGTGGAGAGAGATTGAAAGAGGACGCACACAGATGGAGAGAGATAGAAAGAGGACGCACACAGGTGGCGAGAGATAGAAAGAGGACGCACACAGGTGGAGAGAGATAGAAAGAGGACGCACACAGGTGGAGAGAGATAGAAAGAGGACGCACACAGGTGGAGAGAGATAGAAAGAGGACGCACACAGGTGGAGAGAGATAGAAAGAGAGCGGTATAGTGTTGTTTTATCTCACTTTAGTGAGCTGCATATTCTGACAGTGTCTGCATAAAGATGAGACACTGGTTAGAATTTGAATGGGACATGTTGCATCAGACGGACACAGAGAGAGAAATATATAAAAGAGAGGGAGATAGAGACAGAGAGAGATAAGGAAAAGCTAATCGTTATTCAGATACTGTTGATCCATTATGCACACAGTGTCTGGTCTGTGGAGAGGCATGGATAAATACAGGGATGACAAGCCATCAATAACATGAGCACAGAGGGGTCAATGGTTGATATTTAAGTTCTGTCACATTTGTTTTTCCTGATAACGACCAAACGGCATTGGAAGAAAATGTCACCTCTCCAATCACAACACAGCATTAATGGTCCCTGACTAATCTATGACAGGCGATCAATTGACGATTGATATTCGTTTCAATGATCTCTCATCAAGGGATAAACTCATTATAGCAGTTTGCTAAGAATTAACTAAAGTGATTAAAGGTGGTGTTCCAAATGACACCATTTTCCCTTTATAGTGTCCTACTTTTATATGGAATGTGGTGGCATTTGCAAGGAAGACATAGTACAATATAAACCCAGCTAGAACATTTGGTTTCTTGTAAGTTGTGGGAACGTATGTTTTTGGTTTCACATTGGTTGTTGGAATGAAGCACACGTTTCCTGACCGGTAAAAGCAAACGTTTTTTTAAACGTTCTGAGAACAGAAGTGAAAATTTCACTTGTTCTGGGAATGTTTATTATTAGGTTGCAGGGAGGATCTGAGAACTTTTTACTACGCTCAAGTCCTTAAATTCCCACAGAAGAATGTTGTTTCTTAACGTTCTTGGAACAATTTGAGAACATTTCCAATGTTCCTCCTAGAACATTACCAAAATTAAAACAATGCAACAGTAAGCATGTCGTCCCCCATGAATGACTTAGGTAACTAGACATTGTTTGCTGGGATGTTGTTTTCAGAAACATGTGAAACTCCTGATGAATAATGTGTATTGTTTATCCTCTTGTCGTTCGCCTAGGATAGGGGGCGCTACAGCGATTTTTGAAAATAATTCGTGCCCATTTTAAACGGCCTCCTACTCAAACTCAGAAGCTAGGATATGCATATAATTAATACTTGTGGATAGAAATCACCCTAAAGTTTCTAAAACTGTTTGAATGGTGTCTGTGAGTATAGCAGAACTCATATGGCAGTCAAAACCCCGAGACCGATCGTAACAGGAAGTGGAATTCTGAATTGCGGACTCAACTTCATCACTTTGCCTGTAAATCACACAGTGAGCAATGGTTCATTGAGCACTTCCTATTACTTGCACTAGATGTCCCCAGTCTTTACAAAGTGATTTGAGCCTTCTACTGTGAAAACTGACTGAATGAGACGCTGTGGAAAGTGGTCACATGGAGAGGGCCATCACCATTATGACGCCGGCGCCCCTGGCTACCCTCCCCTTTCGAAACGTTTTGAAAGACAATGCAATCGTCCCCCTTGAATCTTATTGGAGCTCTGGTTGAAAAAGGCCCTAAAGATTTATGTTATACAACGTTTGACATGTTTGAACAAACCTAAATAAAAAAAAAATGCATTTTTTCGAAAGAGGAGTCCCGCGCACGACGGAACTTTTGGTGCAGCCTTCAGAACGCGCTAACAAGAACAAGCTATTGGAACATAAAGGATTAACTTTTTCGAACTAAAATACATTTGTTGTGGACCTGGGATGCCTAGAAGTGCTTTCTGATGAAGACAATCAAAGGTAAGGGATTATTGACAATAGTATACAAGACTAGATTTGATATGCGATTGTTCCAAGATGGCGCTGACCTGTATTGCTAGCCTATTTTCTGAGTATCGCATCCCCTTTTATCGCAAAGTGTGATTACCCAGTAAAGTTATTTTTAAATCTGGCATTACAAGTGCTTTCAAGAGATATTCATCTATAAATCTTAGAATGACAATATTTCATTTTAAAAATGTTTTCGAATAGTAATTTAGTAAATTGTAGCGCTGTTTCACCGGATGCATTTGAGGGAAAATAGTTAGTCAACGTTACGCGCCGATGTAAAATGCTGTTTTTATATATAAATATGAACTTTATCGAACAAAAGAATGCATATATTGTGTAACATGATGTCCTAGGAGTGTCATCTGATGAAGATTGTCAAAGGTTAGTGCTGCATTTAGCTGTTTTTGGTTATTTGTGATGCATGTGGTTGGTCGGAAAATGGCTATGTGGCTACTTTTACGATATACTCCTCTAACATAATCTAATGTTTTGCTTTTGCTGTAAAGCCTTTTTGAAATCAGACAACGTGGTTCGATTCAGGAGAGGTGTATCTATAAAACGATATAACATAGTCCTATATTTGAAAAAAAAATAATATTACATTTCGTTATGCTAATGGCGATAGGATTTTTCGCTGGATGTCCGTCCCGCATACGGGACGAGCCCGTCAAGAGGGTTAAGGTACAGTGGGGGAAAAAAGTATTTGATCCCCTGCTGATTTTGTACATTTGCCCACTTACAAAGAAATGATCAGTCAATAATTTTAATGGTAGGTTTATTTGAACAGTGAGAGACAGAATAACAACAAAAAAATCCAGAAAAACGCATGTCAAAAATGTTATAAAAGGATTTGCATTTTAATGAGGGAAATAAGTATTTGACCCCTCTGCAAAACATGACTTAGTACTTGGTGGCAAAACCCTTGTTGTCAATCACAGAGGTCAGACGTTTCTTGTAGTTGGCCACCAGGTTTGCACACATCTCAGGAGGGATTTTGTCCCACTCCTTTTGCAGATCTTCTCCAAGTCATTAAGGTTTCGAGGCTGACGTTTGGCAACTCGAACCTTCAGCTCCCTCCACAGATTTTCTATGGGATTAAGGCCTGGAGACTGGCTCGGCCACTCCAGGACCTTAATGTGCTTCTTCTTGAGCCACTCCTTTGTGGCCTTGGCCGTGTGTTTTGGGTCATTGTCATGCTGGAATACCCATCCACGACCCATTTTCAATGCCCTGGCTGAGGAAAGGAGGTTCTCACCCAAGATTTGACAGTACATGTCAAAGTTGTCCTGTGACGTTGTCCTGTCCCCTTAGCAGAAAAACACCCCCAAAGCATAATGTTTCCACCTCCATGTTTGACGGTGGAGATGGTGTTCTTGGGGTCATAGGCAGCATTCCTCCTCCTCCAAACACGGCGAGTTGAGTTGATGCCAAAGAGCACCATTTTGGGCTCATCTGACCACAACACTTTCACCAGTTGTCCTCTGAATCATTCAGATGTTCATTGGCAAACTTCAGACGGGCATGTATATGTATTCTTGAGCAGGGGGACCTTGCGGGCGCTGCAGGATTTAAGTCCTTCACGGCGTAGTGTGTTACCAATTGTTTTCTTGGTGACTATGGTCCCAGCTGCCTTGAGATCATTGACAAGATCCCCCCGTGTAGTTCTGGGCTGATTCCTCACTGTTCTAATGATCATTGCAACTCCACGAAGTGAGATCTTGCATGGAGCCCCAGGCCGAGAGATATTGACAGTTCTTTTGTGTTTCATCCATTTGCGAATAATCACACCATATGTTGTCACCTTCTCACCAAGCTTCTTGACGATGGTCTTGTAGCCCTTTCCAGCCTTGTGTAGGTCTACAATCTAGTCCCTGATATCCTTGGAGAGCTCTTTGGTCTTGGCCATGGTGGAGAGTTTGGAATCTGATTGATTGATTGCTTCTGTGGACAGGTGTCTTTTTTATAGGTAACAAGCTGCGGTTAGGAGCACTCCCTTTAACAGTGTGCTCCTAATCTCAGCTTGTTACCTGTATAAAAGACACCTGGGAGCCAGAAATCTTTCTGATTGAGAGGGGGTCAAATACTTATTTCCCTCATTAAAATGCAAATAAATTTATAACATTTTTGACATGCGTTTTTCTGGATATTTTTGTTGTTATTCTGTCTCTCACTGTTCAAATAAACCTACCATTAAAATTATAGACTGATCCTTTCTTTATCAGTGGGCAAACGTACAAAATCAGCAGGGGATCAAATACTTTTTTCCCCCACTGTATTTAAGTCCGAACTGTAGCATAGACTCTCTTTGATTCTAAGTATGAAGCATCACCAGGTGTTGCAAAACCTACTCATATTTTGTGATTACGCACTTGTGACTAAGTAGCCTATAGCTGTCACAATGTAATTGTTCTTTCTCTCTCTCTCTGCACCCTGCCACTTCACACCGATCTTTCTCCCTCCCTCCCCTTTTCTCTGCTCACTTTTCACCGTCGGTAGGGAAGGACACCCATTCTGTTGTTCCATCCTGGAGCCTCCTAGGGATTGGTTATTCCTCAGTGGTCTGTGCCAGCTGTATAGCATTATGCATGTCAATGGCTTCTCCACACCATCCTGCCAGGGATGGGTACCATTTTGCATGTCATATCTTCTCAGCACCACAACCTCAGCCCATCCATGCCAAGAGAGGGGGCTGGCTCTGTGTACTGACCAAGGAGTTAGCATAAATATCCCTGCTAAGGAGAGAGAGCCCACACTTAACCTCGTCAAACACAGACATTACTCACTGGGGCCACATTCTGGAATCCAGTGGCCATTACCCCACAGTCAAAAACCCATATCTTGGAACCCGTAATCTATTCTAGAACCTATAGAACAGGAGCCCAGAGAGTGTCAGACAGACAATATGTCCGTCCCATATCTATGGTGTAACTTACGGTAAAATAATTCTAGGGGTTGCACAATTTAGGTTGAACAATTCCGGATTTCCTACTTATTTCCCTCTGATTCCCGGGAATCCTCCAACCCGGATTTCTGGAAAACCTGAACATTTTTGGGAAAATTATCAGAATTTTGCAACGATAAGACAGCCTGCGCACATTGAAGAACCTCTGAGTTCTGCAGGCCAGCTAAATACGATCTCTGGTGTTCAGCAGACCAGCTAAATAAGATCTCTGGTGTTCAGCAGACCAGCTAAATAAGATCTCTGGTGTTCAGCAGACCAGCTAAATAAGATATCTGGTGTTCAGCAGACCAGCTAAATAAGATCTCTGGTGTTCAGCAGACCAGCTAAATAAGATCTCTGGTGTTCAGCAGGCCAGCTAAATAAGATCTCTGGTGTTCAGCAGACCAGCTAAATAAGATCTCTGGTGTTCAGCAGACCAGCTAAATAAGATCTCTGGTGTTCAGCAGACCATCTACATAAGATCTCTGGTGTTCAGCAGGCCAGCTAAATAAGATCTCTGGTGTTCAGCAGACCAGCTAAATAAGATCTCTGGTGTTCAGCAGGCCAGCTAAAGAAGATCTCTGGTGTTCAGCAGGCCAGCTAAATAAGATCTCTGCTGTTCAGCAGACCAGCTAAATAAGATCTCTGGTATTCAGCAGGCCAGCTAAAGAAGATCTCTGGTGTTCAGCAGACCGGCTAAAGAAGATCTCTGGTGTTCAGCAGACTGGCTAAAGAAGATCTCTGGTGTTCAGCAGACCGGCTAAAGAAGATCTTTGGTGTTCAGCAGACCGGCTAAAGAAGATCTCTGGTGTTTAGCAGGCCAGCTAAAGAAGTTTTCTTTTGTGTTCTGAATGAGTGAACCCAATCCTTTCCCTTCCCAGTTTGATTGACAAATTAATTAACAAATGGATGAATTAGTTACAAGTCACCGCTGGCAGCCACTGAGCTGGAGTCAGCCCAGGGTTCACTGAATGTAAAAAAATAGTTTTAGGTTATTTTCTGTTCAATAACTCATTATACAACCACTGTGTTCAGTGTTCAATTCCTCATGCTACGACCACTGTGTTCAGTGTTCAATACCTCATGCTCCAACCACTGTGTTCAGTGTTCAATACCTCATGCTACGACCACTGTGTTCAGTGTTCAATACCTCATGCTCCAACCACTGTGTTCAGTGTTCAATACCTCATGCTACAACCACTGTGTTCAGTGTTCAATACCTCATGCTTTACCACCGTGTTCAGTGTTCAAAACCTCATTCTACAACCACTGTGTTCAGTGTTCAATTCCTCATGCTACAACCACTGTGTTCAGTGTTCAATACCTCATGCTACGACCACTGTGTTCAGTGTTCAATACCTCATGCTACAACCACTGTGTTCAGTGTTCAATACCTCATGCTTTACCACTGTGTTCAGTGTTCAATACCTCATGCTATGATCACTGTGTTCACTGTTACTTGACTTATGGGACTTAATCCTAGGAGTAAAGGATCAAGGCTACTGCTGCGAGGAAAAGACAGGAGAGGACAGTGAAAGATTCAAAGATAGAGACAGGGAGAGACCGACAAAGACAGGGAGAGAGACAGACAAAGAAAGGGGGGGAGACAGAGAGAGAGGGAGAGAGAGTGAAAGAGAGAGACAGACAAAGAGAGGGAGAGAGAGTGAAAGAGAGAGATAGACAAAGAAGGGGGGAGAGACAGACAGAGAGAGGGAGAGAGAGTGAAAGAGAGAGACAGACAGAGAGAGGGAGAGAGAGTGAAAGAGAGAGGCAGACAGGCAGGCAGCCTGGAGGACACAGAAGCTTTCCAGATAAACAACAATCCAGTAACAGCGGCCTTTATTGAGCGAGGAGGCCCAGGAATTCTGTCAAGAACCACCTCGCCAATGGCATCGACAAGCATGGCCATTTCCATGGTTACCACAGCGCTAGCACGACAGTGGGGGATGATGATGATTGTCACTAATAATAATAATAATAATAATAATAATAATAATAATATTTGGGGCTACTTATATTTGTCCTATTAAACAAGTGTCTAATGAAAATGTGTTTCTTGCATATCCTAACTTCCTCTGAGACACCGCTAGGGAATGGGGTCACCATTGTACAGCACCCCTGGAGCAATTAGGGTTAAGTGCATTGCTCAAGACAGATTTATCACCTTGTCGGCTCCGGATACCTCGCACCACAATGATTATGGTGATGGTGATAAGGAGTGATGATGGTGATGAGGGGACAGCTTGGTTAGGTTACAGACGACTGGCTTCACTTGGCAGCTTCACAGACAGTCCCCCTACAGCCAGTGTGGCCAGATGCTCAAACATTCCCGAGCACCAGGCACAGACCGAACCAATCCATTCTGCCCCTCACCCAGGCAGGCTTTGCCCTGTGGTGGTGCTTCAGGGGCTGGCTAGCCCTTCTGTGGGGAGGCCGGGAGACTGGGAAATGGAGGAGAAATTGACCATCTCTGACCTTTTACATTTAATACACTCTGGAATATAACATCTGTACACTTGGCAATGGTACAACTACAGATGTCGGATCTTAATTTGACCTGTTTTGTTACAGGAGGAAAAAAATCCTGCAGCAGGAGGATTTGAATAGCTGAAGAAAGATTTATATTCGCCACTAGGGGGCAGCTGGAAGCAATGTTTATATACAATGCAATACCGCACCTACCTTGTACCTTGGACTGCAGGTCCACTGGGCGCCAGTTCAAGTAGCCTATTTAGGCTATGTGCAGGCTACAACGCGTCTCGTGTGAATTCTTATGTGTATGATAATAAATTGACATATTTGTATAAGGTAGATTTATTTTCGTAAGGGAAAATCTTTTTTTTTATAAATACATTTTTTATTTATTAAATGTATTATATGCAAGCAACAGGCATCAATTATTGGTGGCCTCTGTGCCTGTGTGGTCCAACAGTTACAGCCGTTGACCCTGGCACACGTTTGTTGGAATCTGACCCACTGCCCTTTGACTCACCCTCCCCCATCTCCACTTGTCCCCTGTCTCCTCCATCTCCCCTTGTCCCCCTGTCTCCTCCATCTCCCCTTGTCCCCCTGTCTCCTCCGTCTCCCCTTGTCCCCCTGTCTCCTCCATCTCCCCTTGTCCCCCTGTCTCCTCCATCTCCCCTTGTCCCCCTGTCTCCCCCATCTCCCCTTGTCCCCCTGTCTCCTCCATCTCCCCTTGTCCCCCTGTCTCCTCCATCTCCCCTTGTCCCCCTGTCTCCTCCATCTCCCCTTGTCCCCCTGTATCCTCCATCTCCCCATCTCCCCTTGTCCCCCTGTCTCCTCCATCTCCCCTTGTCCCCCTGTCTCCTCCATCTCCCCTTGTCCCCCTGTCTCCTCCATCTCCCCTTGTCCCCCTGTATCCTCCATCTCCCCATCTCCCCTTGTCCCCTGTCTCCTCCATCTCCCCTTGTCCCCCTGTCTCCCCCATCTCCCCTTGTCCCCCTGTCTCCTCCATCTCCCCTTGTCCCCCTGTCTCCTCCATCTCCCCATCTCCCCTTGTCCCCCTGTCTCCCCCATCTCCTCATCTCCCCTTGTCCCCCTGTCTCCTCCATCTCCCCATCTCCCCTTGTCCCCCTGTCTCCTCCATCTCCCCATCTCCCCTTGTCCCCCTGTCTCCCACATCTCCCCATCTCCCCTTGTCCCCCTGTCTCCTCCATCTCCCCATCTCCCCTTGTCCCCCTGTCTCCCCCATCTCTCCATCTCCCCTTGTCCCCCTGTCTCCTCCATCTCCCCATCTCCCCTTGTCCCCCAGCTCCCCCATCTCCCCTTGTCCCCCTGTCTCCTCCATCTCCCCATCTCCCCTTGTACCCCTATCTCCTCCATCTCCCCATCTCCCCTTGTCCCCCTGTCTCCCCCAGTCTCCTCCATCTCCCCCATCTTCCCTTGTCCCCCTGTCTCCTCCATCTCCCCATCTCCCCTTGTCCCCCTGTCTCCTCCATCTCCCCCATCTCCCCTTGTCCCCCTGTCTCCCCCATCTCCCCTTGTCCCCCTTGTCCCCTATCTCCCCTTGTCCCCCTGTCTCCTCCATCTCCCAATCTCCCCTTGTCCCCCTGTCTCCCCCATCTCCCCTTGTCCCCCTGTCTCCTCCATCTCCCCATCTCCCCTTGTCCCCCTGTCTCCCCCATCTCCCCTTGTCCCCTGTCTCCTCCACCTCCCCATCTCCCCTTGTCCCCCAGCTCCCCCATCTCCCCTTGTCCCCCTGTCTCCTCCATCTCCCCCATCTCCCCTTGTCCCCCTGTCTCCCCCATCTCCCCTTGTCCCCCTGTCTCCTCCATCTCCCCATCTTCCCTTGTCCCCCTGTCTCCTCCATCTCCCCATCTCCCCTTGTCCCCCTGTCTCCTCCATCTCCCCCATCTCCCCTTGTCCCCCTGTCTCCCCCATCTCCCCTTGTCCCCCTTGTCCCCTATCTCCCCTTGTCCCCCTGTCTCCTCCATCTCCCAATCTCCCCTTGTCCCCCTGTCTCCCCCATCTCCCCTTGTCCCCCTGTCTCCTCCATCTCCCCATCTCCCCTTGTCCCCCTGTCTCCCCCATCTCCCCTTGTCCCCTGTCTCCTCCACCTCCCCATCTCCCCTTGTCCCCCTGTCTCCCCCATCTCCCCTTGTCCCCCAGCTCCCCCATCTCCCCTTGTCCCCCTGTCTCCTCCATCTCCCCCATCTCCCCTTGTCCCCCTGTCTCCCCCATCTCCCCTTGTCCCCCTGTCTCCTCCATCTCCCCATATCCCCTTGTCCCCCTATCTCCCCCATCTCCCCTTGTCCCCCTGTCTCCTCCATCTCCCAATCTCCCCTTGTCCCCCTGTCTCCCCCATCTCCCCTTGTCCCCCTGTCTCCTCCATCTCCCCATCTCCCCTTGTCCCCCTGTCTCCCCCATCTCCCCTTGTCCCCCTGTCTCCTCCACCTCCCCATCTCCCCTTGTCCCCCTATCTCCCCCATCTCCCCTTGTCCCCCTGTCTCCTCCATCTCCCCTTGTCCCCCTGTCTCCTCCATCTCCCCATCTCCCCTTGTCCCCCGGTCTCCCCCATCTCCCCTTGTCCCCCTGTCTCCCCCATCTCCCCATCTCCCCTTGTCCCCCTGTCTCCTCCATCTCCCCATCTCCCCTTGTCCCCCTGTCTCCCCCATCTCCCCTTGTCCCCCTGTCTCCTCCATCTCCCCTTGTCCCCCTGTCTCCTCCATCTCCCCATCTCCCCTTGTCCCCCTGTTTCCCCCATCTCCCCTTGTCCCACTGTCTCCTCCATCTCCCCATCTCCCCTTGTCCCCCTGTCTCCCCCATCTCTCCATCTCCCCTTGTCCCCCTGTCTCCTCCATCTCCCCATCTCCCCTTGTCCCCCTGTCTCCTCCATCTCCCCATCTCCCCTTGTCCCCCTGTCTCCTCCATCTCCCCATCTCCCCTTGTCCCCCTGTCTCCTCCATCTCCCCATCTCCCCTTGTCCCCCAGCTCCTCCATCTCCCCTTGTCCCCCTGTCTCCTCCATCTCCCCCATCTCCCCTTGTCCCCCTGTCTCACCCATCTCCCCTTGTCCCCCAGCTCCCCCATCTCCCCTTTTCCCCTGTCTCCTCCATCTCCCCCATCTCCCCTTGTCCCCCTGTCTCCCCCATCTCCCCTTGTTCCCTTGTCTCCTCCATCTCCCCTTGTCCCCCTGTCTCCTCCATCTCCCCATCTCCCCTTGTCCCCCTGTCTCCTCCATCTCCCCATCTCCCCTTGTCCCCCTGTCTCCCCCAGTCTCCTCCATCTCCCCCATCTTCCCTTGTCCCCCTGTCTCCTCCATCTCCCCATCTCCCCTTGTCCCCCTGTCTCCTCCATCTCCACCATCTCCCCTTGTCCCCCTGTCTCCCCCATCTCCCCTTGTCCCCCTGTCTCCCCCATCTCCCCTTGTCCCCCAGCTCCCCCATCTCCCCTTGTCCCCCTGTCTCCTCCATCTCCCCCATCTCCCCTTGTCCCCCTGTCTCCCCCATCTCCCCCATCTCCCCTTGTCCCCCTGTCTCCTCCATCTCCCCCATCTCCCCTTGTCCCCCTGTCTCCCCCATCTCCCCTTGTCCCCCTGTCTCCTCCATCTCCCCATCTCCCCTTGTCCCCCTGTCTCCTCCATCTCCCCATCTCCCCTTGTCCCCCTGTCTCCTCCATCTCCCCATCTCCCCTTGTCCCCCTGTCTCCCCCAGTCTCCTCCATCTCCCCCATCTTCCCTTGTCCCCCTGTCTCCTCCATCTCCCCATCTCCCCTTGTCCCCCAGCTCCCCCATCTCCCCTTGTCCCCCTGTCTCCTCCATCTCCCCCATCTCCCCTTGTCCCCCTGTCTCCCCCATCTCCCCTTGTCCCCCAGCTCCCCCATCTCCCCTTGTCCCCCTGTCTCCCCCATCTCCCCTTGTCCCCCAGCTCCCCCATCTCCCCTTGTCCCCCTGTCTACTCCATTTCCCCCATCTTCCCTTGTCCCCCTGTCTCCTCCATCTCCCCCATCTCCCCTTGTCCCCCTGTCTCCCCCATCTCCCCTTGTCCCCCTGTCTCCTCCATCTCCCCCATCTCTCCTTGTCCCTCTGTCTCCCCCATCTCCCCCATGTCCCCCTGTCTCCTCCATCTCCCCCATCTCCCCTTGTCCCCCTGTCTCCCCCATTTCCCATTGTCCCCCTGTCTCCTCCAGCTCCCCCATCTCTCCTTGTCCCCCCATCTCCCCTTGTCCCCCTGTCTCCTCCATCTCCCCATCTCCCCTTGTCCCCTTGTCTCCCCCATCTCCCCTTGTCCCCCTGTCTCCTCTATCTCCCCTTGTCCCCCTGTCTCCTCCATCTCCCCTTGTCCCCCTGTCTCCTCCATCTCCCCTTGTCCCCCTGTCTCCCCCATCTCCCCTTGTCCCCCTGTCTCCTCCATCTCCCCCATCTCCCATTGTCCCCCCGTCTCCCCATCTCCCCTTGTCCCCCAGCTCCCCCATCTCCCCTTGTCCCCCAGCTCCCCCATCTCCCCTTGTCCCCCTGTCTCCTCCATCTCCCCCATCTCCCCTTGTCCCCCTGTCTCCTCCATCTCCCCCATCTCCCCTTGTCCCTCTATCTCCCCCATCTCCCCCATGTCCCCCTGTCTCCTCCATCTCCCCCGTCTCCCCTTGTCCCCCTGTCTCCCCCATCTCCCCTTGTCCCCCTGTCTCCCCCATCTCCCCTTGTCCCCCTGTCTCCTCCTTCTCCCCTTGTCCCCCTGTCTCCCCCATCTCCCCTTGTCCCCCTGTCTCCTCCATCTCCCCTTGTCCCCCTGTCTCCCCCCATCTCCCCTTGTCCCCCTGTCTCCTCCATCTCCCCCATCTCCCATTGTCCCCCCCGTCTCCCCATCTCCCCTTGTCCCCCTGTCTCCCCCATCTCCCCTTGTCCCCCTGTCTCCCCCATCTCCCCTTGTCCCCCTGTCTCCTCCATCTCCACCATCTCCCCTTGTCCCCCTGTCTCCTCCATCTCCCTTGTCTCCCCCATCTCCCCTTGTCCCCAAGTCTCCCCCATCTCCCCCTGTCTCCCCATCTCCCTCTCTCCCCCATCTCCCCTTGTCCCCAAGTCTCCCCCATCTCCCCTTGTCCCAAAGTCTCCCCCATCTCCCCCTGTCTCCCCCATCTCCCCTTGTCCCCAAGTCTCTCCCATCTCCCCCTGTCTCCCCCATCTCCCCTTGTCCCCAAGTCTCTCCCATCTCCCCCTGTCTTTTCCATCTCCCCCATCTCCCCTTGTCCCCAAGTCTCCCCCATCTCCCCCTGTCTCCCTCATCTCCCCTTGTCCCCAAGTCTCCCCCATCTCCCCCTGTCTCCCCCATCTCCCCTTGTCCCCATGTCTCCCCCATCTCCCCCTGTCTCCCTCATCTCCCCTTGTCCCCAAGTCTCCCCCATCTCCCCCTGTCTCCCTCATCTCCCCTTGTCCCCAAGTCTCCCCCATCTCCCCCTATCTCCCCCTGTCTCCCCCATCTCCCCCTGTCTCCCTGCCTTTCCAACCCTCTTCTATCTCTTCAATAAAAGCTCCAAAAAATTAGGAAAGGGGAGGGACTGCCCCATTCCTTCAAAAATACCTTCAATAAATCATTGGACAAATAGATTTTCATTGTGACCCCATGCCCAACATAAAACGTGATTATAAATAATACAAGGTAGGATAAATTGATTCATAGAACATGCACAGACCTACCAAGCAACAATAGATGCTTTGCTAAATGAAATGTAAAGCGTCAATAGATGCTATGCTAACTGATATATAAAGGAACAATAGATGCTATGCTAACTGATATATAAAGGAACGATAGATGCTATGCTAACTGATATATAAAGAAACACTAGATGCTATGCTAACTGATATATAAAGAAACAATAGATGCTATGCTAACTGATATATAAAGGAACAATAGATGCTATGCTAACTGATATATAAAGAAACAATAGATGCTATGCTAACTGATATATAAAGAAACAATAGATGCTATGCTAACTGATTTCACCATTGAAAGAGAAAACAAACATAGAAATAGAAAATAAACTCCATATGCTGAGATTCAGGTCTGGCATTTTGAGGTGGAAATTAAACTTCAGAGGACTTTTAAGCCTTGAATACTTTCCAAGTTTGCCGTTTCACTTTTGATTAACGCAGTGAATGAGTGGAGGAATTCCACCATCAGATCGTTAATTTTTCAATTAATTTAGATAGCCTATGGTGTAGTGGTGCCTGGAGAAGTGGGTATACCAAACGGCCCGCCTGCCAAAGGAAAAGCTCCCTGTGTGAAAAACAGTGACATAAATTCTGCATGACTTAAAATGATGAATCCCACATTAGCCCAAGCTGTCCTGTGCAAGTAGGCTAATAGTGGGCTTACTATTGAAGGTTGAGACACTTCAGCACTGCGATGTAGTGGCTTAGACCGCTACACCACTCGGGAGGCCCCCAGGAGACCACTTTTGAGGTCTGAGAAAACATTTGAGTGTAGTTATACTTCAATTCAAGTGCAGGCATGTATCACTCTTGTTTGTTTAGTGGTGTTTCTGTAACAAATGAGATGGAGTTCACAAAACAAACGGACATTGGATTGATGCAAATAATTATATCATTCTGCCAGGTAAGCAGGCTACTTTGTAGCTAGTTAACATTTAATTGAGAATGTTTTTGGGAAAGCCTTTCCATCCATCTACCAGACGATGGTTAGGCCTACCATTAGCATCGCAATATTTCTCCTGTCTTTTAACTGTTTGAAACTGGACATTTTACTTCATATTATGAGGCATGTCTTACTTTGATTCAAAGTAGCCGATAGCCAAAATCCCACCATAGAAATTTGGAGGCAATTATTTAATAAATACTTCCTGAAGTGTGTTCTCCTGTTCTATTCGATTTTCTTTCAACTTTATTTCATTGTCTAGCAGCCAAAGGCATTATCCTAGTGATATTAGACACTATGATAGTTGTTGCATTTATAGATCAACCCCTATTTCAAAAATGTTTACGGATATTTCCATCTCTATCCATGAAACTGCTCGCATGTGCAATACAAGTTTTAGAAGTGTTTTCCAGCAAATTGCATTAGGGAACATTTGCAGTTAGACCTACCACCATGTGCCCATTGCTGCGCATAAAATGTGAAGAAATAATAGTTTATCAACATTGTCAGCTAAACATTCTGATCTGTTCCATCAGCCTTATTATTACGTGACAATAGATAGGCTGATAGGTAGCCTACAAAATCTATTGGATATCATGAAATAACATAGGGCCTATTACAACCATCGATGGCACTAGATTATCTCTAGCTGATGTCTCGTCAAACTATCAATCAGTTGTGTTGTGATAAGGTAGGGGTTGAATACAGAAGATAGCCCTATTTGGTGAAAGACCCAAGTCCATATTATGGCAAGAACAGCTCAAATAAGCAAAGAGAAATGACAGTCCATCATTACTTTAAGACATGAAGGTCAGTCAATCCGGAACATTTCAAGAACTTTGTACATTTCTTCAAGTGCAGTAGCAAAAACCATCAAGCGCTATGATGAAACTGGCTCTCATGAGGACCACCACAGGAAAGGAAGACCCAGAGTTACATCTGCTGCAGAGGATAAGTTCATTAGAGTTACCAGCCTCAGAAATTGCAGCCCAAATAAATGATTCACAGAGTTCAAGTAACAGACACATCAACATCAACTGTTCAGAGGAGACTGCATGAATCAGGCCTTAATGGTCAAATTGCTGCAAAGAAAACACTACTAAAGGACACCAACAATAAGAAGAGATTTGCTTGGGCCAAGAAACATGAGCAAAGCACATGAAACCAGTAGAAATCTGTCCTTTGATCTGACGAGTCCAAATTTGAGATTTTTGGTTCCAACCGCCGTGTCTTTGTGAGACGCAGAGTAGGTGAACGGATGATTTCCGCATGCGTGGTTCCCACTGTGAAGCATGGAGGAGGAGGTGTGATGGTGTGGGGGGGCTTTGCTGGTGACACTGTCTGTGATTTATTTAGAATTCAAGGCATACCTAACCAGCATGGCTACCACAGTACTCTGCAGCGATACGCCATCCCATCTGTTTTGGGCTTAGTGGGATTATCATTTATTTTTCAAAAGGACAATGATCCAACACACCTTCAGGCTGTGTAAGGGCTATTTTACCAAGAAGGAGAGTGATGGAGCGCTTTTTCAGATGATCTGGCCTCCGCAATTACCCGACCTCAACCCAATTGAGATGGTTTGGGATGAGTTGGACCGCAGAGTGAAGGAAAATCAACCAACAAGTTCTCAAGATATGTGGGAACTCCTTCAAGACTGTTGGAAAAGCATTCGACAAGAAGCTGGTTGAGAGAATGCCAAGAGTGTGCAAAGCTGTCATCAAGGCAAAGGGTGGCTACTTTGAAGAATCTAAAATATATTTTGATTTGTTTAACACTTTTTTGGTTACTACATGATTCCATGTGTGTTATTTCATAGTTTTGATATCTTCACTATTATTCTACAATAGAGAAAATAGTAAAAATAAAGAAAAGGTGTGTCCAAACTTTTGACTGGTACTGTATGTATATAAAGTGCATTCGGAAAGTATTCAGACCCCTTGACTTTTTCCAGATTTGTTACATTACAGCCTTAGTCTGAAATTGATAAAAAAATTGTTTCCCTCATCAATCTACACACAATACCCCATAATGACAAAGCAAAAACAGGTGTTTTGAATTTTTTGCAAATGTATTAAAAAAAACCCTGAAATAATCACATTTACATAAGTATTCAGACCCTTTACTTATCCCGAAGCCACTCCTGCATTGTCTTGGCTGTGTGCTTAGGGTCGTTGTCCTGTTGGAAGGTGAACCTGTCCCAGTCTGAGGTCCTGAGCGCTCTGGAGCAGGTTTTCATCAAGGATCTCTCTGTACTTTGCTCTGTTTATCTTTCCCTTGATCCTTACTAGTCTCCCAGTCCCTGCCGCTGAAAAACATCCCCACAGCGTGATGCTGCCACCACCCTGCTTCACCATAGGGATGGTGACTGGTTTCCTCCAGATGTGATGCTTGTCATTCAGGCAATAGAGTCTTTGTTTCATCAGACCAGAGAATCTTGTTTCTCATGGTCTGAGTGTCCTTTAGGTGCCTTTTGGCAACTCCAAGCGGGCTGTCATGTGCCTTTTACTGAGGAGTGGCTTCCGTCTGGCCACTCTACCATAAAGGCCTGATTGGTAGAGTGCTGCAGAGACAGTTGTGCTTCTGGAAGATTCTCCCATCTCCACAGAGGAACTCTAGAGCTCTGTCAGAGTGACCATCGGGTTTTTGGTCACGTCCCTGACCAAGCCCCTTCTCCCCCGATTGCTCAGTTTGGCCAGGCGGCCAGCTCTAGGAAGAGTATTGGTGGTTCCAAACTTCTTCCGTTTAAGAATGATGGAGGCCACTGTGTTCTTGGGGACCTTCAATGCTGCAGACATTTTTTGGTAACCTTCCCCAGATCTGTGCCTAGACACAATCCTGCCTCTGAGCTCTACAGACAATTCCTTCAACCTCATGGCTTGGTTTTTGCTCTGACATGCACTGTCAATTGTGGGACCTTATATAGATTAGACAGGTGTGTGCATTTCCAAATCATGTCCAATCAATTGAATTTACCACAGGTGGACTCCAATCAAGTTGTAGAAACATCTCAAGGATGATCAATGGAAACAGGATGTACCTGAGCTCAAGTTCGAGTTTCATAGCATTGGATCTGAATATTTATGTAAATGTGATATTTCATTTTTACATTTTTTATACATTACCACAAATGTATATAAACCTGTTTTCACTTTGTCATTATGGGGTATTGTGTGTAGATTGGTGATTCAAAAACGTATTCAATCCATTTGAACATAAGGCTGTAATGTAACAAAATGTGGAAAAAGGGAAGGGGTCTGAATACTTGCATGCCATAGTGTATGTCTATCTTGTCTTATTATGCTATATAACACAACAGTTGTTGATGTGTATTGATGCATTTCAAATACATTTTTGTACATTTGTACATTTTTACCCTTATTTTACCAGGTAAGTTGACTGAGAACACATTCTCATTTATAGCAATGACCTGGGGAATAGTTACAGTGGAGAGGAGGGGGGATGAATGAGCCAATTGGAAGCTGGGGATGATTAGGTAAATCAGATTTTAGTTTTCTTCCACCTTATTTGTGGAAGAATCTTCAAAATGTTCTTAAATTTGATGTTTAATGGCAATTCAGAGAGCTGATAGAGGACTTCATTACTGATGAATGTGTTTGTTTTTTATGACTGTTTTTCTATCTGCTTGCATTTTGTATTCATATTGATGTGTGTATTTTGTATTCATATTGTTGTGTGTATTTTGTATTCATATTGATGTGTGTATTTTGTATTCATATTGATGTGTGCATTTTGTATTCATATTGATGTGTGTATTTTGTATTCATATTGATGTGTGTATTTTGTATTCATATTGATGTGTGCATTTTGTATTCATTTTGATGTGTGTATTTTGTATTCATATTGATGTGTATATTTTGTATTCATATTGATGTGTGTATTTTGTATTCATATTGATGTGTGTATTTTGTATTCATATTGATGTGTGTATTTTTTATTCATATTGATGTGTGTATTTTGTATTCATATTGATGTGTGTATTTTGTATTCATATTG
Source organism: Salmo trutta (assembly GCF_901001165.1). Lineage (NCBI taxonomy): Eukaryota > Metazoa > Chordata > Actinopteri > Salmoniformes > Salmonidae > Salmo > Salmo trutta. The sequence continues at coordinate 32,451,569 of NC_042969.1, read as the reverse complement.
ATGTGTGTATTTTGTATTCATAATGATGTGTGTATTTTCTGTAGTTTATGTAATTCAGGGCTCATCTGTCAGAGACCTTGGTCTCAGTTTGACTCTGATAAAATAAAGGTTTCAGAAAAGAATGGTGGTCATATTTGGAATTTAGCAAGGACACCGGGGTTAACGCCCCTACTCTAACGATTAGTGACCACAGAGAGTCAGGACACCGGGGTTAACGCCCCTACTCTAACGATTAGTGACCACAGAGAGTCAGGACACCGGGGTTAACGCCCCTACTCTAACGATTAGTGACCACAGAGAGTCAGGACACCGGGGTTAACGCCCCTACTCTAACGATTAGTGACCACAGAGAGTCAGGACACCGGGGTTAACGCCCCTACTCTAACGATTACTTACCACAGAGAGTCAGGACACCGGGGTTAACGCCCCTACTCTAACGATTAGTGACCACAGAGAGTCAGGACACCGGGGTTAACGCCCCTACTCTAACGATTAGTGACCACAGAGAGTCAGGACACCGGGGTTAACGCCC